>NW_024081220.1:667754-711838 GCF_003009895.1 Hyaena hyaena | reverse complement strand
TTCCGAGTCTGTGTCTCTCTCTCTCTCTGACCCTCCCCTCCTCATGCTCTCTCTCTCTCTCTCTCTCCTAGAAATAAATAAAAATATTTAAAAAAAAAATAAAAAAAAAAATTTATTTCTGAGAGAGTCAGCATGAGCAGGGGAGGGTCAGAGAGAGAGGGAGACGCAGAATCTGAAGCAGGCTCCAGGCTCTGAACTAGCTGTCAGCTAGTCAGAGCCTGACGTGGGGCTTGAACCCATGAACCGTGAGATCATGACCTGAGCCGAAGTCTGACACTTAACTGACTGAGCCAACCAGGCGCCCCCCCAAAAAATACCTTTTTAAATAATAAGTAAATAAAAATAGTAGCTGCATAAGGAGAACAAATACAGGGTAGTGTTAAGGCTCGTGGGTCAGCACGGCTCCCACGTCTAATCCCACTGGCTTTCACATAACCCACACTCCATCCTGGGGTCACAGCAGGGAAGAACCTGTGCCTTGGCCGGCTCTCCTTGCACCCTATCTCTGGCACCAACAGGTGAAGAGCTGGGTGGTGGCATGTGAGCCACCACTTTGTCTCAGTCCTGTCCCTGTCACTAGCTTCTGTCCCCTTGTAGCTAGCTGTGTGTGGATTTGTGCCACAGGAGGCATCAAACTTCAATCCAACTTTTGCCTGAGACTTCTTAGAGAGTCGCCCCAGTTGGGGCCAGATGGCCTGCCACTGCCCTGACAACTGGGGTGTGCTGAGTCGGAGACCGGGTTCCCTTAGGGAGAACAGTCTCTTAGGAGTGTCAGTGTCAGCATCTGGGACCCCCAGTCAGGAGGCAGGACGAGCCTTGCCTGGTGCAGCTACAGGCCGTCCCCTGTCTGTCTGGCCTTCCTCACTACCTGCCACCCGAACACCTGGCTCTGTCGGCCAGCACGACCAGTGAATGAGGATCTCAGAGCTGCCCATGACGCCTGGGCCCCTTCTGTGGACAGTACGGGCAGCCCACACTGACCACGCTGTGTCAGGAGATACATGACTCCCACCCCCACCCCATCCGTCTTCCTCCCCGTGGGCACAGGGACTGGAGGTTTCCATCCTCTGCCTGAAAGTTAGCGCTGAGTCTGCTTCTGTCAGCCTCTCAGGACCGCCTGTTGGCGAGAGCCGAGAAAGCAGCGCAGAGCTCAGGGAAGGCTTTCTGGGTGTTCTTAATGGGGCAGGGCTCCGGGAACCTGCGGATCTGTCTCTCAGGGGTGGCTTCTGCCTCACTCAGCTTGGCATCTTTCTGTGAAGGGGAAAGGGCTATAGAGCCCCGGGTTCTGCCTGGAGAGTGGGAAGGACCGCTTGGTCCTGTGCATCTAGGTTTTCAGACTCCTGGAGCCCCTGCACGCTGGCCCCTTTCGTAGGTGTCTGTGCAGTTAGTGGCCCCAGCTGGAGCCCCTGTGGACGCGGTCAGGGCCCCATTGCGGTGGAGAAGCCCAGGCAGCCAGTCCCAGAAGAGTTTTCATTGAAAGGGGAGTGCACTGAAACTGATCTGGCTAAGGGAGATGGGTAAGGGCTGGGGCAGATTCAAGGGCCTGCGGCAGTGGGAGGGGAGCCAGCTCAGTCTGAGTCCCTCTCTAGGATGATTTCCCTCCCTTCCCCCTGGAAAGGGGGTCCTCTTGCTGTGACTGTGTAAACGCAGCACCCCCTTCCTCTCCTGCCAGCTCCCCAAATCCTGAATCCCCTGCGTTGTGGGATGAGGGGCCCCAGCCCTGGCCCGACGCACCCCGTCGGGGTTCTCCCCAAATCTCAACCTGGGCTTTTTTTTTTTTTTTTAAATGTTTTATTTATTTCTAGGAGAGAGAGAGAGAGCGTGAGCAGGGGAGGATCAGAGAAAGAGGGAGATACAGACTCTGAAATAGGCTCCAGGCTCTGAGCTGGCAGTCAGCACAGAACCTGACGCGGGGCTCGAACCCACAAACCGCGAGATCATGACCTAAGCGGAAGTCGGACACTTAACCGACTAAGCCACCCAGGCGCCCCTCTCAACCTGGGCTTCTAAGTTAAGCCTCTGTTTTCTGAGGCCAAGAATCCTCTGTTACACTTGAGGTGGGGACAGGTCCTCTGTGGTGCAGTCCCATAGTCCTGGTCACACAGGAAGGTGTCCCTCTCTTTGATTCCATCCCCCAACCCGCACCCCTTAACCTCTGCGGATTCTCTCTGGACTCGTTGAGGTGCACAGCATCACTGTGGTAACCTTTCTGCTCACTGAAAAGACAGAAATGTCAACCTTCCCTTTTTATTATGAAGCTTTAAACAACTTTAAAATTCTTCAGTCCACAGTTAAGTACAAATATATTCTTAGTATGTATGTAGCAGTTCTATTTGTATTGAATCCTGTTAGCTTGCACCTTGTTAGCTGAGTACTTTTATTCTTTCTCTGCCCTCTTTTTTTTTTTTTTAAGTTTATTTATTTATTTTGAAAGAGCATGAGCGTGTGTGTGAGTGGAGGAGGGCAGAAAGAGAGGGAGAGAGAACCCCAAGCAGGTTCCACATAGTCAGTGCAGAGCCAGATGCGGGGCTCAAACTCACAAACTGTGAGATCATGGCCTGAGTCAAAACCAAGAATTGGACACTTAACCGTATAAGCCACCCAGACACCCCCCCCCTATTTTTTTTAAGTTTGTTTTTTTTTTTAATTTATTTATGGAATCTCTACACCCAGCGTGGGGCTCAAACTCACAACCCCGAGGTCAAGAGTCACCTGACCAGGCCCGCCTCTCTTGGCCCTCTTCTAATTCAGGCATCCATCTTTTTGATTGTCTTTATTATTCTGAATTTTGTTATACTAAAGAGGAGGCAGAAAATATGTTACATACAGGGAAACTAGACTGGTTTCATATCATTTGTAAGCTTTACTTTGCACACTGTCGTGTGCAAAATTCTCGGACAGAAACATTCTTTATTGACATGTAACTTACACATAGTAAGATTTACACATCTCAGTTGGACAGCTTGATAGATTTTTACATCTGTGTATATCCACGTGTCCACCTCCCCAATCAAAACACAAAATTTTCCCGCCTAGCAGTGTAATTTTTTTACAGTTTGATACAAACTCATTTTTCCATTGTTAAAAGCTATATTCTGTTAAAGCCTACATAGAAAGGGGGCAGCCCCTGTTATTTGTATGGCTGTAAGGACACTGTTAATATTCTTGGGTTTTCTGTCTGTGATGGGGAACCCCTGCTAGAATTACGAGTCCTGGGCTTGGGCTCCGCCACCCCTGGGCTGTGACTGCGGGCAGGCCACCTTGTCTCAACTTCATCTCCTCTGTAATTGGAAAGGGGAGGATGAGGTCTTCAAGGACTTTGAGCTTTGACAACCCATGAGTCAAAACTAGCTAGTTAGGCCCTTAGTAGTATAAGGAACCTGTCATTTGCTGGAGCCTCACCTTCAGCCACATACTGTGTTATACAAACTGTGCATTGTTTCATTTAACCTTTACGACAACCCCATGCGATTGGTATTAAACAATACTGTTTTATAGATAAGAGACAGCAGCTGACAGTAGTTGCCTGTCTGACTTGGCCAAGGTCACTCGGCCAGTAAACGGTGGAGCCTGGCTCTAACTAAACCAGTCTCCCAAGTCCTAACCTGTGAGCTGTGCTGGGGAAGGGTGAGTGGGTACCTCATGTGGCTCATGGCTTGTGTCGCTTCAGATTTTTCTTCCTTCGGAGTCTGCAGCCAGCCAGAGGCCCGGTAGTCCTTCTGTGAGTCTGCCCTCTGGTCCTGTGTGCTGGTAGTGGTGACTTTCCCCTTTGAGGAAGATGTGTGTTCTGGAGCCTGTGGGTAAATCATCTCCCTGGCCGACTTGGAACTTTCTAGTGTCTTCTGCCTTTACCTTCGAACCTAATTACCTCTTCTCCTGTGCCCCACTTTTCATTCTCTTTAGGCTAACACATTGCTTCTGCTCTCCTCTTTTCTTGCCCAGCTCTTGTGGTATTAAATATTCAGGAATGCTTTCATCTAGAGTATAGCTGAAGAGTCACCGGCCAGAACCACCTTTTAGGAGGCCCTGGGCAGGGTCACTTGGTTCTCCATCCTCCCGCCTCCCCCCACAGGGGCTAACCTTGAGTGAGTCCTTCTCAGCCTCTGGTCAATGGAGTCTGATTGGTTTCACTAATCAGCTCACTCTCCAGGCTGTGCCAGGACTGTCAGCTAGAGGAAGTCTCTAAAGCAAACAGGAAGCGTGAGAGACGCCCATCAGCTGGAATTGCTCACTCTTTTACCAGGAAGGACAGCAAGCATGAAGTGGGTGACTTCATGGTTAGAGAAGAGGCATTTCTAGTGGAGGCTGGGCGAAGGGCAGCACTCCACCAGCGTCTGGTGTCTTGGAGGCTTCAGGAGTTGCGTGAAGCCAGGAATCAGTGCCCACCCCCAGTCTGATCCACCTGTATTGTCCATGGCGCTCATCTGGAAGGGTGCCTCTCCATCTCTTGGATTCCTCCCTCCTTCCTGTATCAGCTGTAGCTCTTTAATGTTTATTTACTTTTGAGAGAGAGAGGAGAGGGAGGGGCAGAGAGAGCGAGACAGATCTGAAGCAGGCCCCACGCAGACAGCGCAGAGCCCAATGTGGGGCTCAAACTCATGAACTTCAAGATCATGACCTGAGCTGAAGTCTGACACTCAACCGACTGAGCCACCCAGGCGCCCCTCAGCTTTAGCTCTTGTGCTTAAATCACCTGCCTAGAATCACTGGTGGAACTTATTTTAAAAACATTTTCTGGACTCTAGTTCTAGAGATTTAAATTTAGTTGGTCAGGGTTATTTCTAAGTGCTCTGGGTGATTCCAATTAAAAAAATAAAAACAAGTTTGGTACCCACTGACTTTCTAGTATCCAGAGCAAAGCCAGAGTAAGAAAGAGTAGTGTTTTTCTTGTTTTTGTTGTCTCTCTCTCTCCCCCTCTCTCCCTCCCCCCCTCTCTCCCCCTCTCTCCCTCCCCCCCTCTCTCCCTCCCCCCCTCTCTCCCTCCCCCCCTCTCTCCCTCCCCCCTCTCTCCCTCCCCCCTCTCTCCCCCTCTTTCCCTCCCCCCCTCTCTCCCCCTCTCTCCCTCTCCCTCCCTCTCCCTCCCTCTCCCTCTCTCCCTCTCTCCCACCCTTGGCCCCAGAACTGGCTGGGCATATATTTAGGAGCTTGGGTCCCTCTACCCTTTCATGTACATGGTGGGGAAATGTGTAGGGTGCCTCCCAGTCCTTGTGATCTTCTGTTTCCTATGAAGATAATGAGATTGGAGACATTGCTTCTCCTCTGTGGCCTCTGGATAAACCGAGGTTCTCACCTGGGGTGTAAGGGGGGCAAGTCATATCAAGGAGAGCCTCTTGCGAGGGGTCTGAAGCTCTACCCATTTTAGCAGCTTCATGAAAATATGCAGGAGGAAATCCATCCTACTGGTGTGTTTTTCCTGGTGTTCGAGAAACTGGTTTAAAAAAAAAATCTTTGGCCCATTCTGTATCAAACTCTGATGACAACTTTTGCTCTTAAAAAGAATTTGACTGTTATCTGAAAGGAGACTTTTACTGTGGCATTTTTGGTTATAATTCCATTACTTGCCTGTACCCCTGGGTAATTCTTGCCTCTGGTCAGCAGATTCCCACAGAGAGATTCCTTCCCCTGGCTGGCAGGCAGGCTTAGTGCGTGAATTCGCCTTTTCCACCCGCCGGGGTGCATCCTCAGCTTCCCAATCTTGGGAGGGGAGGGCATAAAGTTTCCAGGGGCTCTGGGTGTGGCCGTTGCCTGTCTTCAGCACCCCCGTCTCTGCGTGCCCTTTGTGGCAAAATCAGCTTCCTCCGAGCTTTCTTGGGTGTCCGGGAAGGTCAACACCTTTGCTCATGTGATCACCGATTGGGGCCAGGAATACCACGAGGCAGCAGAGGCCATAAAAAGTGCCATGTGTGTCTGCTCATGTGTCTCTGGAAGGCAGGGTCAGTATCTAGGCAGAATATGTCACCTGCCAGTTTGCACCAGGTGGAGCGCCTGCAGCGCTTTAAAAAAAAAAAACAGATACTTGGGGCGCCTGGTGGCTCAGCTGGTTAAGGATCCAACTTTGGCTCGGGTATGATCTGACCCAAGTTCAAGCCCCGCACGGGACTCTGCCATTAGCAAGGAGCCCGCTTCGACTCCTCTGTCTCCCTCCCTCTCTGCCCCTCCCACACTTGGGTTCTTTCAAAAATAAACATTAAAAAAAAAAAAAAAAAAAACCACCCAGATCCCAGTCCCTCCTCCAAACCTTCATGGGAACCTCCAGGGGCTGGCAGCACAGGTGATTTTGATGTGCAGACAAGGTCAGGAACTGCTGGATAAGAGTTCCTTGTCTCCTTCTGGCTTGTTAAAAATATCAAGTTCTGTCTGGGCAGGTTTGGAAACCCATTGATTCGATGGGGACGAGACTTGGATGTTATCTCTGTTTTCGCTGATGACTCCCCACCCCAGGAGCCCTCAGCCTCAGCTGCTTTGGTTTTGTTGGAATCGGGAACCTCATCTTCCGCCCCCCCCCGCCCCCCCACTCCTGCATTCCTCCTTCTGTAGTGCCCCAGCCACACTCTGCCGCCCGGCCCAGAGGATGTGTCACGTGGATTTGTGGTAATAACCAACTTGTAATTCCATTGTGGTTTCCCTCTGCTGCTGTCGCCTGCCTGGCCCTGGGCGGCTCCTCCCACAGTCGGAAGGAGTCAGGGCCTGCCAGATCACTGTGACTGTCGGCTGGAGCCACACCTCGCAGGCCAGCTAGCTGCTGCCGCAAAAGGGGGTCTCAGGGTCTCACTCACCCGGCAAGCGGAAACAGGGTGGGTGTTTCTCCAGCATTCTTCCCACTGCAGGGAGAAGGCCCCCGAGATAAAAGAGCATCCAGTTCTGTCACCTGTATGCTGGGTGGCCTTGCACAGGGCATGTCACACCTGAGCAGCAGGCTATTGATGTGAAAAAAATGGGAGATTGTTTTAAAGCTGAAGGGAGATCATGGTTATGCAATTGCTCAGTAAACGCAAGCCGGCTCTGAAAAGGATTTCTTTGGGGAAGCGCGCTCTTCGAACCCCTGTGTGGGAGTAGGCCTTGTGAGGAAGCTCCCAAAGAAGCCAGAAGCACAGAGCCTGCCTCAAGGACCGTAGGGTCTCACGGACATCAATGACGGGGGTGAAACAAGGAAGTTGTAGGGGCGCCTGGGTGGCTCAGTCAGTTAAGCGCCAACTTTGGTTCAGGTCATGATCTTGCAGTTTGTGGGTTTGAGCCCTGCATCTTGGGCCCTGTGCTGACAGCTCAGAGCCTGGAGCCTGTTTCTGATTCTTTGTCTCCCCTTCTCTCTGCCCCTTTCTCACTCATGCTCTGTTGTGGTCTCTCTCTCTCTCTCAAATATAAATAAACATTTTTAAAAAAGAGAGTGAAGGCTGTAAACTGTGAAATATCGTAGCACTAGCATTTCTTGTCACTAATTGAGACCCCACCCCACCCCCCACCCCCCGTGCTGCCTTCCTGTGTTCTTGGGGAAGAGGTGGCTCCCAGTTCAGACCCCTTTTCCTTTGGTGCTATCCAGAAAGGAAACTGTTGTTCCTTGCTAGTGAATCATGCTTCCTGAAGCTCACTTTTTAAATGAGTTGCCAGGAGGACGGGGATGTGAAAAAGGATTTAAGATTGAACAAAGCGAGCCCTTTGCTGTCAGCCTCTTGCATGAGCGTAGCCCATCGCTGCCCACAGATTCCCCTCTCTTCATTCACGCCCCACCCTCTGACTGTAGGGGGGTGCGCTCCCCTTGCTGAGGGGGCAGGTGTGGGCTGTACTTGCTTGGGCTCTGGTCCCAAAGACCCGTCCCGCATTGGCTTCATTTCTGCTAAGGGCGGTTGAATCAAAGCTTTTTCTTTCCAACTTAGGTTCAGGCGCTATACAGATGTTTAGGATGAGATACCTCCTCCCAGTACTCGTCTGTAAAACATTCTATCAATGTTCTGTTGTTTTTTGTAGTGTAAGTCTTCTAGAGGCTTCTGGAAATAGGCTCCTCATCCTTCTTTGTGCCTCCAAAGCTATCACTAACAGAGTGACAAAGATGTCAGTGTGGAACTCGGGGTACAGGGCTCAGTGTCCCTTATTTGTGTCTGTCCTCCCATACCTCCCTGTTCCTCCTCTGCGTCACCTTCGGCCTCTGCCAGTAGAGAATGGAACTGAGGTCTCTGTTGAAAAGGGAAATTTGGCAGCCGTTCTGACTGCCGGCGGAGCTCTCTGGCTCGGGTACGTGTTTGGTTCTGTGTGTGTTTTGTGTTTTAATGTGTGTGAGACTTCTGGTCCATCAAAAATGAGAGAACCGGGGAAAAGAGGTTCGGGATGAAGGAGTGAAATGGGGCTTTGATTCCGGCGCACAGTTCCAACTGACAAATTTAGCCTTCTAGAGCCAGCAGGACAAAATGGCTATTTTAAATGCAGCCTTGCAATGGCCGGTCCCTGGTCCCTGAGTGCCCACCAGGTTGGCCAAGCACCTTGTCTCACGAGCTTTCTATCCGGACTCCCTGTGCCCTGGTCAGCCTCACTGTCCACTCTGGCTTTGCACGGAAGTGGGCTGTGATCTTAGCTACGGGACTACAAGTTCATTGTTGGTTCACCTAGATCCTGGGCATCTTCCTGCGTGATCCTCCTACTCCAAGGAGCCTGTTGACATGACTGTCACCAGGCTGCCATATATCCATTGTTCTCCTGTGTGTGTGTAATTTGTGTGTACGTGACACTTGGGATTGGGAAGTCAGTATGTTTGCTCAGAACCGTGTGCCTAGCGTTGGGAGACCTCTTTTCACTTCACTGCTCAGATGACTGGGGCAAATAGATGTGTAGTACATCCTGCTTAGGGCTCTTCTCCTAACTTCTGGGGGGGGCGAGGGCCCGGCGGGTTGGCAGGTTGGGAGGAGTCCAGTCCTCAGGGAGGGCAGTGGCAGAGGCCTGTGATTTAATAAGGCCTCGCTGTGTGACAGTCTGGCCTGACCAGTACTGCCGATCTCTCTTGCAGTTGGAGGTCCCCCTCCTCACTAAGTGCCTCTTCGCACAGCGCCGGCCCCCGCCCCACGCTCACTGGTACCACTACAGCAGGACGGGCCATGGCGGGTCGGGGAGGTGCAGCGCGACCCAACGGACCGGCCGCTGGGAACAAGATCTGTCAATTTAAGCTGGTCCTGCTGGGGGAGTCTGCGGTGGGCAAGTCCAGCCTCGTCCTCCGCTTTGTCAAGGGGCAGTTCCACGAGTACCAGGAGAGCACAATTGGAGGTGAGCGGGCACAAGGGAGTGGGGCCGCCCCAGGATTGCCGAAGAAATGCCTTGGCATTGAGGAGAAGGGAGCCGCCTGCCCGGAGAGACTAAACATGCCTGGGGCAGCAGCACCTGTTTCTCACCTGGGCCCTGGAATCGAGTCCAACAGCTGTCTCCGTGTAGAGTCCCCACCAGCGCCCAGTAACTTAGCTGGGAGTCCCAAACTGGCTTCTCCTCCTGATTATGCCACTGTACTGTCGCGTGGCCTTGGCTAAGGCCCTTCCACTGACCCGGCCCCTGGGAAGGGAGAGGCTCAGTCTGGATCTGTGAGGGTCCTTCTGACTGTACCAGGCAGTGCGTCTGTCCTGGCCTCTCCTACTTTGCAGAATGGGGAAATGGCCCGGTGCTTGGGGCAGCGTTTCTGAAGTTGACCTTTACCCTGGAGCTCAGAGCCTATCATTGATTGCCTGGTGGTCAGCCTGTAGCCCATAAGGGTGTGGGCTCAGTTCCCTGCCTCAGTGGCCTCTACAAACCTTAGGGGTCAGGGCTGACCTTGGGTTTGAGTCACCCTTTCTCTGTCCTCTGGGTAGGAGGTTTCCAGGCAGCTGGAAACTAAACGGGTGGAGTCAGCAGTCCTCTGCTGCCTCCTCAGCACTCGGGTCAGGAGCTAGAGACAGGGAAGTGAGGCAGTGCCCCCACCCGGGGCCTCAGGGGCATGGGGGGAGGGCGGAGCGGGAGAGCGAGCCTCCACTCTGCGCTCTCTGGGATCCTCCCCTGGGTCCCGGTGGGGAGGGGACTCCCACCTGCCCACGGCCCCTCTGGGACTCCTCCTCTGAAGCGGAGTGAGCACAAGTGCCACATGCTCCCTTGTCTCCTCAGGCCAAAGATAGGGTCACTGTGTTCCCTGAAGGTTGAACCACAGGGTGGCCAATCAGGAATGGGTCAAGGTCAAAGCTGGGGGTGGAGGCTAGCCAGCATGCCTGGAGGTGGCAGGGGCAGCCAGGAAGCCAGCCACCCAAGCCTCTGCCTGGCAGTGGAACAGTGTGTGCTTTCAGGCGTCCCCAGTGTAGCTAAGTGTGTGAGTGTCCTCAGGAAACCGAGGGCCAGTAACACCCCTGGGCTGGAGCAAACTGAGGGATTCTGGAGGTTTCCAGCTGGACTATTCTCTGTGGGGGGAGGTGGGGAGGGGGACCTGGAGGAGGGAGTCGGCCCACCCTTCTGTGCTTGGAGTCCCTTTTCCCCCGGGTTTTTTCCTCTCCTGCCCCTTGCCATTCCTCCTCAGAGGTGCTCCTAAAATGGTTCAAGTGCGGGCACACATCCCTTCTGCCCTTGCCTAGCATAGGTCTGTGAAGCCTGTGCGGCCCCCCAGCCCTCTTGACACATGACGGAAAAATACAAACTCCCCCTACCCTGTCCAGGCCTGTTTCAGCCGCCGGGCGGGGGGCTTTTCTGGGCCCATCTCAGCAGAGAGCCTTCCAGAGCCAGAGCCCACATGCAGTACTGGGGAGATATGCGGGGGTGGCTTCTTGAGCTCCTTCCTGCCGTGTAACACCGCCTTCCCTCTTACAGCGGCCTTCCTCACACAGACGGTCTGTTTGGACGACACAACAGTCAAATTTGAGATCTGGGACACAGCTGGACAGGAGCGGTATCACAGCCTGGCCCCCATGTACTATCGGGGGGCCCAAGCTGCCATCGTGGTCTATGACATCACCAACACAGTAAAGATTTCCCCTTACTTCTCAACACTTTGTTCCCGGATGGGGTGTGGGCAGATTTCCTCTGTCATTTGGGGGTGTCTCACCAGAATCTTCAGGGCGGTAACATCTCAGACACTTGGGCTCTGCCACCTCGAGCTTCCCGAAGTGAGTGGCCCCGGGCAGAATGCCTCCTCTGTCTCTTTGACATTCTGGCCTTGTCTCCCCAGGATACATTTGCACGGGCCAAGAACTGGGTGAAGGAGCTGCAGAGGCAGGCTAGCCCCAACATCGTCATCGCGCTCGCAGGGAACAAGGCAGACCTGGCCAGCAAGAGAGCTGTGGAATTCCAGGTGGGGGGATGGACAGGACTTGGCGGGGAGGAGTAAGCCGGCTCCATTCTCTACTCCGCCTCGGCTGCTCAGGGGCTGTGCCAGGGGCCAAGCGGGGAGGCAGAGGTGCTCTCATCTGCTGCCCTCTCATGACTTGAGTGTGGGCCTAAAGGACTTGTCTCCTTCTCCTTGTTCTTCTTTGTTGGCTGGTGGCGTGTGTGTGCGTAAGGATAGCTGAAGCTTCCGCTTATTTTTGGTGTAAACTGACTTTTTAAGGAAACTTACTGAAAAAGAATTACTTTTATCCACATAGTACACGCACAAGTAAAATTTACACAGTACAAGAAGATCTATGGAACGAAATTTAAATCTCCATCCCAGAAACTCAGTCTCCCTTCCCCCAAATTCATCACAGGTTCTCATTTTTCTAGAAATATACACATGTGAGCGAATCTTTCTTTACGTCAATGGGAGTGTGTCCCATATACTGTGTATTTTCTACCAGGCCCTTAACTGATGGGCTTCCAGGTTGTTGATAATATCAAACGACTGGAAGCAGCACTGCAGTCAGCGCCCATATACTTTTGTGTTTTTTCCAAATGTGCACGTGCATTTGTAGAATAACTTTCTAGAAGTATTTTTGAGCTTAGGTGATTCTGAAGGGCAAGAAGGCAGAATGGATCTAGGGAAACCTGACTAAAACATCTGCCAGTGTTTGTGAGCCGAACGGTGCTGTATATGATGTGGGGGCCCTGGGACGAGGTGCAGATATGGGGGTGGAGGCGTAGAGCAGGAGAGCCTTGGGCCTGACACTCCCTGCATTGTCTCTGTCGTGTATAAGGCAACTGTGATGAGGGAAGATTTTTATCCTGGGCCCTGGCCCCTGCCAACTGTCATCATTTCCCTCCTACCCACTTTCTCACCTCCATCCAAACCAGGAAGCACAAGCCTATGCGGAAGACAACAGTCTGCTGTTCATGGAGACATCTGCAAAGACCGCGATGAACGTGAATGAAATTTTCATGGCGATAGGTGAGTCGCTCTCCTTCCCTCCCCGCCCCTCCCCCAGCTGGGGTCCTATCATATCTCTTGCCTGCTGTTCTGTAGGATGTGGTAGGTCTGTAGGATCCCTTTATCTGACTGCCAGATACAGAGAGTTCACCCCAGAAGTTTCTAAAGCCTGGGCCAAAGTCTCAACATTTCACTTTCTGACCCTCTAGATTCCCACCCACTGAAAACCCTACATCACCATCCCCCTACCCACTTCTTAGGATCTTTAGGCTCTGTAGCAAGTCATCCTGCCCAGGTTCGAATCCTTGCTTTATCATTTAACTCTGTGGTCCTGGGGCAAGTTATTTAACCTCTCTCGGCCTTTTTTTTTTTTTTTTTTTTTTTTTTTTTTTTTTTTTTTTTTTTTTGGGGGGGGGGGGCAGGGCCAGAGAGAGAGGGAGACACAGAATCCGAAGCAGGGCTCCAGGCTCTGAGCCATCAGCACAAAGCCCAATGTGGGGCTCAAACTCGTGAGACCACGACCTGAGCCGAAGTCAGACACTTAACCGACTGAGCTACCTAGGGGCCCTCTTTGCCTTAGTTTCTTGAAACACTCAGAATGCATGCACCTGGCACATGGAAGCAGAGCTCCCCCGCAGGCTCTCCCAGATTGGGTGGTACAAAGGCCAGCTTCCACTCAAGCAGACTTGGAAGAACATTGGGGTAGCCCCACAAATGCATATTTCCCCTCTTCTAAACAGCTAAGAAGCTTCCCAAGAACGAGCCCCAGAATGCAGCTGGCACTCCAGGCCGGAACCGAGGCGTGGACCTCCAGGAGAACAACCCAGCCAGCCGGAGCCAGTGCTGCAGCAACTGAGCCCCCCTTGCCTGCCCACTGCCCCCACCTCCTCCGCCTGACCGACCCGACTGGAATCCACTCTAACCAATCGCACTTAACGACTCGGGCTACCACTGAAGGGGGCAGGGGGAGGGGGTCCGCCATGATTTCTCCATAGAATTTTGATCATAGGCCGGAGTGAGTTATTCCACCTGCACCTTTCTGTACAAATACTAATTCAATTTTAAGTCTTAAGTCACTTTTTTAATATATATGATCTTCTGCTCTTCCCACTTCCAGCCCTTTCTACTGCTCTCCCACTCTTCCTCTGCTGGTAGTAGCCACGTGCCCCTGGTCCGTCCCCCCCCCCCCCCACCGTATGTGGGGAGGTGGGGGCTGGAGCAGTTACCTTTCTCTCCCTCTTGCTGATTGGCAGACTCAGCGAGAGCATCCATATCCTTCCTGTGTTTGGAGTGGGTTTGGTTCTGGGTGGTGGGGCAGGCCCTAGGGGCGAGGGAAGGGAGGGGCAGCTCTTCCCTCAGCTGGCTGTCGTCAGGCTGCAGCCCCCCCTCACCCCTGACTTACAGCTGGGAGAGAAACCACAGCATTACCACAGCATTATTGTGACAGCCACCAACCCATTGCCCATAAACTCCCCCCCCCGCCCCCACCCCTCCCTGCCCCTGTCACCCTGACCTCTGGCTCTGAGCCCTGTTCTGACCAAATCACGATGATGAGTATTTGGGGGTGGGTGGGTAAGGGGGGGGTGGGAGGGGATGGAACCAACTTTTTCTGTATTTTGTATTGTATGTTTTCTTCAACATGTAACCAATCAGTATCTTGTCAATATAGTCATCCGATCGATCGACCTCCCGCTTGTCTTCCTTGTCTCTCTGGCAGAGTTTATCAGACCACATCTGCTCTAGCTTACTTGAAGTTAGTTTAGAGTGAACCACTGAATCTTGTTGAACTGCCCCCCACACACATACACAAAAGTGAAGGGATGCTGGTGGTGATGGTAACCAAGAGAAAGAGGCCCTTGCTGGTCCCAGCTCTAAAGGGGTAGGGGCTGGGTGAGAGTCACGTGGGGCTGAATCTCACCAAGTTTGAAGTTGAGGGGTCTGCATGTGCCTCTCCACCACCCCCTCAGATTATACTGGGGTGATGTATTTGAAAATAGTTGGTCTCTGAAACACCAAAAAAAACATCTTTGGGGGTTTTCGGATAGTCTGGACCAGGCTTGTGAAGGACTGGGTCCTCTCCCCTTCTTCCCAGGTGACCTCTGGAATCTTGTGTTGGTCAGAAGGCCCACACCGGGTCCAAGCCATCTGGTCCCTGGTCTGTGGGGGCCCTCTGCTGGTAGTGGAGCCTGGTGCCGCCGGGGCCCTCCTGGCCCGCTGCTGCCCCCTGCTGGAGCTGCTGCTCCAGGCAGTGAGCTGAGCTGAGTGGGCCACACCAAGCCCCCCGCCACCGCTTCTCCCGGGACCACAGAGGCAGAGGCCTCATTCTTGGTGGACCACCACCTTAAAGTGCCTTTCCTGCCTCCCCGGGCCCTCCAACTCGGCCTCTCTCGACCTCCATTCGCCTCGATCTCTGACTCCAACCCCAAGAAAAGACCACAGAACACCAAGACTGTGGCTGCACACTGCGGTTGTTTACTGGGTTCGGCTAGGTTGACCTTTCTTAGAGCCATGGCTCCGGAGTCTTGGGGATGGGCCCATTTGGGCCTCAGGGGAAGGCAGCGCCCGGCACTGGCCTCGGACGCACAGCTGGCCCGAGGGGGTGAGGCTGCAGGTCATGGCGGCTGGATCCAGGTCCGGCGGTAGTTGCATCTGCCTGTGCACCCTCTGCGCCACGCGGTAGCCGGCCCCGTCTGGCCTGCAGCCCTCCAGTTGCCGCTGGCCCGTGACCATCAGACACTGGCCGTCCACCTGCACCAGCAGCTCCTCGGGGGTGAAGCCGTAGGTATCCACCTTCATCTGAAAGCCACCCTCCACGGGGAAGTTGTTCTGTGAAGATGCCGCATTGTCCCCGAGCAGCTGTATCGGGAGCGTGGCCACCTGGTTCTGTTCAGCAAGGGCTGCGCTGGGACAGGGGGACGCCACCTGGCTCCCGTTGGGGAGACCGCTACCGACCCGCTGCATCCGAGTGAGCAACTGTTTATCCAAGGGCGGGGCGAGCCGAGGGCGCGAGGCTCTGAGCGAGGGGCGCGAGGTCCTCAGGCAGCGGGGCGCGTGTCCGGAGGGGCGCTGGCACAGCCCTGCTCTGTGCAGCCCGGCTCCCTCAGTGACCCCGGGCCGCCCGCTCCGGCAGAGTTTGGTGTCAGCCGCCATGGCGCACGGCGCTGCTTTCATCCTAACTCCTGCCCCACTCTCAGGCCCTTCCCTGCTTCGATCACAGGGCCCCACGGCTCTGGGCTCAGACCCGCCTGCGGAGGCTGAACGAGGCTGGACGTGCAATCCCGGCCCTGGAGCGCTCGCCAGCATGGGGCAGAAGAGGAGACTGAGCCGCTGTGCTCTTCCCAAGAATCGGTCCCAAGGACAAGAAGGATCGACTCCTTTAACAGAGCCAATGCGATGTGACCATGGGGTCTTCCTTTCTCTGAAACCCCTTTCTCTGACCTCGCACAATCCTGTGACAAATGGGACTTTGTGAGGTGAACACGACTTCCTGATATCCTTCCTTCATCAGCCCCTGGGCCTACTGTGGCAGGCTCGGGGCTGGGTTCTGGGACAAAACTGAAGATGCGGGCCCTGCCTTCGAGGTGCCCACGGGGTTAGGGGGAGAGCCATCATTCATATTCACTGGGACGTACCCTCCTTTACCTCTACCTCATCCCCATCTCAGTGTCCCTCCTGACCACGGCCATACCCCTGGCGCTCAGTGCTTCATAAGAATCCTTTATTGCTGAAGTATCACGTATATACAGAAAAGTCCACCAAAAAGTTAAGTGGAATTATCCCAAAGCAGCACCCTTGCAACGACTTCACAGGTTCAGAAATGGAACTGCTGCGTCTTAATCTCCACTGTAGCTCCAAGTCTGCGTGCGCAGTGTGGGGCAGGGCCGGGATGGGGATAGGAGGGGATGTGCGGGGAAGCCAGCGCAACTCCAGGCTCTAGAGCTGCACTTGCACCCCGTGGGCAGAATTCACGATTCCCCTCAACTGAAGCCTGTTTTCTCAGATGCTTCTCCAAGTACTCAAGGAAACAGCAATCATCACTGTCCCAGAAGCCTTCAAGAGAGAATGAAGTGAGGAGGAGCCAATCTAGGGTAATGGCTCGGGCTTCACTCGTTTATCTGGGACCAACAGACAAGACAGAAAAGTCTGGAAGCCGGTGGCGAAGGGAGCGGCAGTGGAAGACTACAACTCCCGTCATGCTCCGGCGCAGCGACGCCTGCGCGCTGAGCGCCGGTTGCCCATGCGGCCCTAGGGTTGGGAGCGCCGTGCCGCTCCGCTGCGGGGGAGGCCATGGCGGAACCTACCCAGGCCTCGACCCCGGCGCCGGCCACGCAGTCCCGTCCTCTTCAGTCTCCAGCCCCTGCCCCAACTCCGACTCCTGCCCCCAGCCCGGCTTCAGCCCCGACTCCGGCTCCCACTCCGGCACCAGCCCCCGCCCCAGCTGCAGCCCCAGCCGGGAGCACAGGGACTGGGGCTCCCGGGGTAGGAAGTGGGGGGACCGGGAGCGGAGGGGATCCGGCTCGACCTGGCCTGAGCCAGCAGCAGCGCGCCAGCCAGAGGAAGGCGCAAGTCCGGGGGCTGCCGCGCGCCAAGAAGCTTGAGAAGCTAGGGGTCTTCTCCGCTTGCAAGGTGGGGGCGGGGCCTGGGGTGCGAGGGGGCGGGGCCTGGGGCATCCCAGGGCCCGGGTGGGAATAGGGGCAAATCTCTGGCTGGGAATCTGCTCCCCGTCTCCGGTTACAGGGTTACTGATGGATTCTTCTGCTTCCAGGCCAATGAAACCTGCAAGTGTAATGGCTGGAAAAACCCCAAGCCCCCCACTGCACCCCGCATGGACCTACAGCAGCCAGCTGCCAACCTGAGCGAGCTGTGCCGCAGCTGTGAGCACCCCTTGGGTAAGGCAGGTAGTGCCCTTGGGGCTAGGACGGGGTCAGCCCGGATCCTGCTTGGACAGGATGATTTAAGTTCCACAGAGATTCATCTGTGGAACAAAAAATGCCTCCTAAGGAAGGATTGGGTTGCGAGCATGTATCCTCCAAGGGAAGAGTAAAGACATTTGCCGGCCCAGAAGAGAAGGTGGCCCACCCAAGGACTGATGTAGGAGCAGTCAGTCTCATTGCTGGTCACCCTGATTGGAGGGACCGAGGTGTAAATTGGCTGGGGGTGAAGAGGGGCAGGAAGCTCTGGTGATCTGTCCATCCTTCCCAGCCCTCCCACCTATCTTTGCAGCTGACCACGTGTCCCACCTGGAGAATGTGTCGGAGGAGGAGATTAACCGGCTGCTGGGTATGGTGGTGGACGTTGAGAACCTCTTCATGTCTGTTCACAAGGAGGAAGACACGGACACTAAGCAGGTGTATTTCTACCTCTTCAAGGTGAGCTTTGTCCAAGTGAGTGTGGATGAGCAAAGTAGGGAAGGCAGGGGAGTCTGCATCTCTGAGCTCTGCTGACCTCTGCCCCTCCCTCTTCCTCTTCCTCCAGCTTCTGCGGAAATGCATCCTGCAGATGACCCGGCCGGTGGTGGAGGGCTCTCTGGGCAGTCCCCCGTTTGAGAAGCCTAATATTGAGCAGGTGGGATGAGGAAGGTGGTAAGAGAATTGGGGGCACCTTGGAGGAGTGAGGAGCCTGTGTTCCCCATCCTCCTCAAGCTGAGAATAAATAAGGGAGAGGTTCAGAGAAGGGAGGGTGTTTTGTGCCCCGGGTGGGCATGGGAGTGGGAGTGGGGCAGAATTTTTCTTCACCGAGAGCCCTGGAGGGAGAGAAGAGCTTTGCCCTGCCCTCGGGAAGCACCAGTGTTTGGCTAAGAGGCCCCTGCTTGCTGCTCACATCTCCTTCCTGGTTCTGTCCCCTGCCCGCCCCTTCTCAGGGCGTGCTGAACTTTGTGCAATACAAGTTTAGTCACCTGGCCCCTCGGGAGCGGCAGACAATGTTTGAGCTCTCAAAGATGTTCCTGCTCTGCCTTAACTACTGGAAGCTTGAGACGCCTGCCCAGTTTCGGCAGCGGTCTCAGGCGGAGGACGTGGCTACCTACAAGGTCAATTATACCAGGTAGGCCCAGCCAAGGGCAGCACGAGGAGAGGCTTGGCGGCCCAGCCTAGGTTCAACGTCTCCATTCTCACTTCCCACCTCCCCACTGGCTCCAGATGGCTCTGCTACTGCCACGTGCCCCAGAGCTGTGACAGCCTCCCCCGCTACGAGACCACTCACATCTTTGGCCGAAGCCTTCTCCGCTCTATCTTCACCGTGACCCGGCGACAGCTGCTAGAGAAATTCCGGGTGGAAAAGGACAAGCTGGTGCCTGAGAAGAGGACCCTCATCCTCACCCACTTCCCAAAGTAAGGCTCGTTCTGGCCTCTCAGGATTTTGCCCCAGTTCACATCCTCCTGTTGTCTCCTTTCTTCCAGGAAGGCTTCCTGGAATGGTCCCTCCCTCCTTCCCTCCATGAGCCTTCTGGGATCTGGGTGTTTACCTGGCAGACTTGTCCGGGGCCCAGGTGCAACTTGGTGGTTTTGCCTTTGCACGTGCTAGTGTGGGGATGGCGGGTACAGTGCTCGAGTGCTAACGTTACCCCTGCCCGCGCCCCCGGGTAGATGTGACTAATCACTTCCCACGGGGCCTGGACACGGCCTCAGAATCCTTCCCACCACAGCCTGCCGAGAAACCAGAGGTTACGCTCCAGGGGAAACGGATTTCCACTCCTGTTGTAGCTCTCCCCGCACAGTTTTCCTCTGTTCTGCAGCGCTTTCCTCTCATTTGAAACCATGCTCATAGCTCAGTTTAAGAAGCTGTTAACTGACTAATCCAGGCCCTTCAGTGCTCTTTCTGCCACCAGGTGGGAATATGAGGTGACAGGAGGGAGTGGATTCTGAGCCCCATTTTGATACCGAGGCCCAGGGTGGCTTGGGGCCCTGCCTGGCCACAGGATGGTGCCAGCTCCGACCCTGTCGCCCTGTGCTGCACTCCGTGACAGACTGGGCCTCTGATCTCTGTCTTGGATTGTCCTGTCCTGCTACTTTTGACTAGGGGCTCAGGAGAGGCAGGGGACTGTGCCTCCCCCCGCACCTCCAGCCCAGAGGTTGTTTCTGTTCTTCAGTTCACAGCCCCGCCCCCCGAGAACAGGGGCTCTCTGACCTGCCTCCCGTTCTGGCGTCTGGTCCAGGCTGCTGCGGGGGTTGGAGGACAGAGTTGGGAGACAGACTGTACCCTCCCCACAGGTTCCTGTCCATGCTGGAGGAGGAGATCTACGGGGCGAACTCTCCGATCTGGGAGTCGGGCTTCACCATGCCGCCCTCAGAGGGGACCCAGCTGGTGCCCAGGCCAGGTACACGCCCTGGTAGGCCCTGCAGGCTTTCGGCCTGGTCTTCCTGGCTGAGCTCAGCCTCCTGCCGGGGAGGAGGCACTATGGACGGCAGCAGTGGGGACATGTGGGAGGGTGCGTCAGGGGCTTAGAGGGCCTGGATCCCTTTTGGGGACCCACTGCCACCTTTGACCGCTCCCCTGCCCCCCGATTTCTCTTGCCTTCAGCTACGGTCAGCGCGGCAGTTGTTCCCAGCGCCCCCATCTTCAGCCCCGCCATGGGTGGGGGCAGCAACAGCTCCTTGAGTCTGGATTCCGGAGGGGCAGAGCCCATGCCAGGTGGGTACTTGACCCCTGACCCTCTTTCACCCCTCCCCTAACCCCTTGCTGTCTACGGGAGACCCTGCCAACCGTCCCAGCAGGTGAGAAGAGGAAGCTCCCGGAGAACCTGACGCTGGAGGATGCCAAGCGGCTCCGCGTGATGGGTGACATCCCCATGGAGTTGGTCAACGAGGTCATGCTCACCATCACTGACCCTGCCGCCATGCTGGGGCCTGAGGTGAGCAGCCTGGCTCGCTGAGCGGTGTGGGGAGGGGACCTCACCGGCCTGCGGCCCCAGCTCACCACCCGTCCTCTGGTGCCCAGACGAGCCTGCTGTCCGCCAACGCCGCCCGGGACGAGACGGCCCGCCTGGAGGAGCGCCGCGGCATCATCGAGTTCCATGTTATCGGCAACTCGCTGACACCCAAGGCCAACCGGCGAGTGTTGCTCTGGCTTGTGGGGCTACAGAACGTCTTCTCCCATCAGCTGCCGCGCATGCCCAAGGAGTACATCGCCCGCCTCGTCTTTGACCCGTGCGTCCCCAGAAGAGCCCCAACCACACCTGGGCGCCTGTCCTTGGCCCCCCTCCCATGTCCCCCCACCCCCCTTCTCTTCCTCCAACCTGTGGGAATATTTGTTCCTCCGCTCTCAGCACTGAGTGCAGCCCTGCCCTCCAAAGCTGTGGGGACCCGGGGGCAGTTGGGGAACAGGGAGGGGCAGTGACCTCCCCTCTCCCCTTAGGAAGCACAAGACTCTGGCCTTGATCAAGGATGGGCGGGTCATTGGTGGGATCTGCTTCCGCATGTTTCCCACCCAGGGCTTCACAGAGATTGTCTTCTGTGCCGTCACCTCAAATGAGCAAGTCAAGGTGAGTGCGTGTTCCTGGCCACGGCCGCATCTGGCCACCTGCTTCTGAGTTTGGACTGGGGCAGAGCAGCAATCCCAGCGCTTCTTTTAGTGACCAGGCAGTTCCTCTGGGCCCCACAAGGTGGCAGTTGTCCTTTGATAACCATGTATTAAGACAACACTTGTTGACAGATGGAGGCCCCAAATCAGTAATGCTTTTAACCGGACCTGAGTTTCCTTCATCACAGGAACATTCACATACACCAGGGAGTTAATAATGTTTACACTAGTCCTGGGCTGGGTGACAGTCCTGGGCTCTGTCATCCAATTGTCACAACAGACCCACTGGTAGGGTCCCTGGTTCTTCTGTTCTATGTAACCCAGATCTGCATGGTGCCACCTTGGTCCTGACGTGTGTAGGAGACACTCTCTCTTCAGCGGTCAAGTGTTGCAGTGAGCAGGGCCCTTGCGATTCCTCTTTCCCTTTCCCCCCAACTCTGAGGCCCGGGGAACTGGGAACACGTGGACGCCAACTTCCTGATTAGCTTTAACCGTGGCTGGCTGTCTAACATAGTTGAGTTTCAGGGTTTTTTGTTTGCTTTTTGCTTTCTGTAAAATGGAGGTAATCATTCTTAACCTCGTGGATTAACTGGAGAGCTGGTGTGTAAAGTACCAAGCACCACACCTGGCCCAGAGCAAGCGCTTAGAAAGCCTCCTTCACTTTCTCCCCACAGACTCCCCTTCCTCTGCCAGTTGCCTTTCCTCCTACGTGTCCAGGGTCCCCTAGGTGTCTCAGTGTCCCATCCAGCCTATTCCCTCCTCTCTGGGCCCCCTGGTAAGCCCTCTCCCCTCCCCCACAGGGCTACGGGACTCACCTGATGAACCACTTGAAGGAGTATCACATCAAACACAACATTCTCTACTTCCTCACCTATGCCGACGAGTACGCCATTGGCTACTTCAAAAAACAGGTGACCCTCCCCTCCCCCAAACCTTGCCTGCTGCCTGGGGCCATTCTGTCCAGCCCCCTGGTATAGACGGAATGGGAGTCCCTTCACATCCCCTGCTCCACCCAGCACCTGCAAGGAGGTCTTTTGTGCCCATCTTCCTGCCCCCTGCTGGTGCCCCAGTGATGAGCCAGGAGCTGAAGGGCAGTAGGGCAGGCGGGAGGAATAGGGAGGCCCTTGACGGTGAGTCGGGAGGGGCAGCTGACCTGGAACCTTTCCGGGGACAGAGTGATTGAGCCCACACAACACGGAGCATTGTACCAGCCACCACGGGAGGGGGTCCAGGAGCCAGGGAGGACAGCCTCGGCCCGCACCGCCCCTCCAAGGCGCGTGGGGGAAGGGCTGTTCGAGTTGGAAAAGGCTTTTTGACGGATTGGGTCATAACTGTCCCCTCCCTAGGGCTTCTCCAAGGACATCAAGGTGCCCAAGAGCCGCTACCTGGGCTACATTAAGGACTATGAGGGTGCAACGTTGATGGAGTGTGAGCTGAATCCCCGGATCCCCTACACGGAGCTGTCCCACATCATCAAAAAGCAGAAGGAGGTGTGTGTGTGTGTGCACGTGCAAGGGCACACACGCATCCCTGGGGCTTGTATGTACATGGGGGAGAGCACACATGTGGGTGTGTACCACAGGTGTGTGCGTGTGTCAGCCAGGCCTGAGGTGGGCCAGGACCTTGGTTCTTGCTTTGCCTCACAAGGAAGTTAGGAGGCGAGGTGCCCGGACTCTGACTGTGGCCCTTGGGAGGCTTTCCGCTCGGGCTGGAGTTGGCCCCTCAGACCCTGCCTTCCCTCAGATCATCAAGAAGCTGATTGAGCGCAAACAGGCCCAGATCCGAAAGGTCTACCCCGGGCTCAGCTGCTTCAAGGAGGGTGTGAGGCAGATCCCTGTGGAGAGTGTCCCCGGCATCCGTGAGCAGGGGTCTTGGTGGGGGAGAGGGCCCCCTGCTCGGTGTGTGTTCTCATGTTCTTAGGGATGCTCTCCCCACCCACTCCCCACTTTGCAGGAGAGACAGGCTGGAAGCCGTTGGGGAAGGAGAAAGGGTAAGTGCTGTGTGGAGGGAGAGGGTGTTGGGGGAGGCAGAAGGACCAAGGGCCTCAGACATGGCGTCTCTCGCCCCAGGAAGGAGCTGAAGGATCCAGACCAGCTCTACACAACCCTCAAAAACTTGCTGGCCCAGATCAAGGTGGGGAGACCAGGTTCCCTTCTGGGGTGGGCGGCAGCCATGAGCTGGGCTGGGGGCACAGTGGGCCTGGCTCCAGCTCAGCTTCCCTCTCTAGTCACACCCCAGTGCCTGGCCCTTCATGGAGCCTGTGAAGAAGTCGGAAGCCCCTGACTACTATGAGGTCATCCGCTTCCCTATTGGTGAGGACACTCCATTCCGACCCCTTCCTTCCACTTGGGCCCCCAAATCTACTCCTGCTCCTGCCTTCACTGGGCCCCACAGCCTCGCTCTTCTCAGCCTCTTCAAAGCATGCTTTTACTTCCTGCCGCCCCAGACCTGAAGACCATGACAGAGCGACTGCGCAGCCGCTACTACGTCACCCGGAA
The DNA here is from genome assembly GCF_003009895.1 of Hyaena hyaena. NCBI lineage: Eukaryota > Metazoa > Chordata > Mammalia > Carnivora > Hyaenidae > Hyaena > Hyaena hyaena. The sequence goes on along the minus strand of NW_024081220.1, from coordinate 688,555 downwards.
GCTCTTTGTGGCTGACCTGCAGCGGGTCATCGCCAACTGCCGCGAGTACAACCCCCCAGACAGCGAGTACTGCCGCTGCGCCAGTGCCCTGGAGAAGTTCTTCTACTTCAAGCTCAAGGAGGGGGGCCTCATTGACAAGTAGCCCCTGGCTTTGGACCGCAGCCTTGACCTGGAATGTCTTCGCCTCGGGTTCTGATCCGATCCTGAGGGGTGCCCCTGGCGCCCAGGTTCCTCTCAGCTTGAAGCACTCCAGCCCCAGGCCCTGGAGCCATTTCTGGATCCTCGGGCACCCCAAGCCTGCAGCTCTGTCCCACTCTTCGTTGTATCCGACCTTGGGGAGGGATCTGCTGGATCTGGGGTTCAGCCCCTCTAAAGTGGCTGGTGGCTAGAGGATAAACCCTGCCCAGCCCCGGTGGCCCTCAGCCCTGTCCTCACAGAGCCATGAAGCCTTGGAGTACTCGGCCTGGCCCGGCCCACTCTTTCCTCGAGGGCTGGGACCGCCATTTTTTAGCTTGAGGGAGAGGGCTTCAGGGTTTGGAAGTTCAACTGGGACTGGAGTGGCCATGACTCACCCTGCACTGTTCTGTCTGTCCCCAGGGGTGGGGGACCTGGGGACCATTCGTTTCCTGGCATTAATCCCTCAGAGGGAACAATAAAGCTCTTTTCTCCCCCCCTTCCCTCCCCCCGTGTGATTGTTTCTTTGGTAGAATCTGTAGCCTCAACAGGCTGACCCTGTTCCCGGTACCTCATATAAGCTGGAGTCTATTAAACCTCAGATTGATCCAGGGCCACCCTCTCCAACAAGCCTCATACCTAGTCCTGCGCCCCTGGGGTGATGGCACCTGGCTGGCCACAGCCGCCGCTTACACTCCTGGCTCAGGTGTGGGCGCTGCAGGGGGTCCCAGTCTCCACCCGGCCACCCTCACCTGGGTGCACATAGTTAACAGCTGACTCAAGGGTTGGAGGTGGGGTGGAGACCACTAGGGGAGGAGCCAGGAGGACCTAGGAGGAGTGGAAGGGCGCTTCTGCAGCGTTTACAGGCAAAGGGGATTTCTAAGGCAGATCGCAGACAGGGCTGGCTCCTCCCCTCAGTTTCAGTTTCTGTTCTCAGTCTCAGCACAGCCCGGGCGGCACAAGGCATTCGGGCTAACAACCCTCTGCACCTCTGTAGGTGGTGCAGATAAGAACTGGCAGGGCTGGGGCCGGGTGTCGTCTGTGTTCCCCCGTCTCCACCAGATCGAGTTCCAGGTAGGTCCCTTCGCTGCCCTGCCCCACCTCCCTCCAGCACGTCCCTTCGCTGCCCTGCGGGTTGGGGATGTCTCCGCCTCACTGGGCTGGCCAGGAGCAGGGAGGGAGCCAAGATGGCCAGGGGGTCTGAGTCTCTTTCCTTCCCAGAATGGAGCTGCGACCCTACCAGTGGGAGGTGATCATGCCTGCCCTGGAGGGCAAGAATATCATCATATGGCTGCCCACGGGGGCTGGGAAGACCCGGGCAGCTGCTTATGTGGCCAAGAGGCATCTAGAGACTGTGGACGGAGCCAAGGTGGTCGTGCTGGTCAACAGGGTGAGTAGCCTGCTCTCCCCTATTGGGGGAGTCAGGGGTCTCAGCTCCTCAGGTGCCTCACGAAGCCCTCCGGCTCTCCGGGGCTGCTGTGGTCGCCTCCAAACTCCCCTGCCTTTTCTCCCATTCCCGTCCCCAGCTAAGTCCTGGGGATCACCTTGCCTCCTCCCCATCCCCCTTGCCCCAATCCAGCTTCCTCTCCCCGACTCCTTCCCCACCCCCAGGTGCACCTGGTGACCCAGCATTGCGAGGAGTTCAGCCGCATGCTGGACAAACGCTGGGCCATTATAACCCTGAGTGGGGACATGGGGCCACGAGCTGGCTTTGGCCACCTGGCCCGGAGCCATGACCTGCTCATCTGCACAGCCGAGTTGCTACAGATGGCGCTGACCAGCCCCGAGGAGGAGGAGCACGTGGAGCTCAACGGTGAGGGCTGGGAGCCAGGGGAAAAACACACCTGAGGCACCTCGACCTGCCAACCCCAGGACATCTCTGCTAGTACAGCTGTTGGGGCGTTTTGTGGGAGTGAGGGGATCCCCATTCGCCAAACCCCAACATACACCCTAGTAGAAGCAGATCTGGCTATAGTGCAGGATCTTGGGCAAGCCTCAGCCCCTCTGCTGAGCCTCAGTTTACTAATCTGTAAAATGGAGGTAAGCCATTCCTGCTTAGGCCGCTCTCTGGAGCCTGGCTGCAGGTTGTGAAGGGAGGAAGGAGTTACATGAACTGCGGGGACTACATGGAGAAAAGCTGAAGAAGGGGAAGAAGGGCTTTGCAAAGGTCACAGCTTTCCCCTGCGTTCGCTCCCCAGCCTTCTCCCTGCTCATCGTGGATGAGTGTCACCACACGCACAAAGATACCGTCTACAACATCATCCTGAGCCGGTATCTGCAGCACAAACTCCAGAGGACACGGCCCCTGCCCCAGGTGCTGGGTCTCACAGCCTCCCCAGGCACTGGTGGGGCCTCCACACTCGACGGGGCCATTGACCACATCCTGCAGGTCAGCTTGGCTCCTATGACCCTCCCGCCACCTAGGTCCTCCCCGCCCTGCCCTGTGCCCACCAGCCCTACCCAGGTTCTCCTGGGTGAGGGTCCGGGTCCCTTCGTCACTTAAGCTGCAGCCTCCAGTGGCTTCTTCTTGCACTTAGAATAGACTCCTGCCTGTCTACTGTGGCTTACGCAGTTCCATACAACCCGGCCCTGCCTCCTTTCCCCACACACTCCCCTCACCCCTACTCCACAGGCTTCTTCGTGTCTCTGGAGCATGTCACGCTTGTCCCCTTCTTAGGACCTTGGTGGTCACCATTCCCCCTGCACTTGACTGTCTGGCTCCTTCTTGCCATTCAGGGAACAGCTTGTCACCTCTTCAGAGTCTTCCCTGACCACCCCCACTGCCCGCTCTCACATCATCCAGCTTTATTCTCTTCAGAGCTCCTTAACACTGTGTGAAGCCCTCTCGTTCTGGTATTCTTTCTTGGTTTGTCAATCTGTCTCCCCAACGCCAGAATAAGACATTCTGGATTCCCACTACCTCCAGCAGCACTGGGCCCAGAGAGGACGAGCAATAGATGTTTGTTGAGTCAATGATTCCCCAACTTCCAAGGGCCCTGCTTAGTAGTAGCTGGGACCTGTCCTGTCCCAAAGTTCTGCCCGTTGTCCTCACAGGACTCTACCCCAGTCCAGTGACAGCCCCTGCTCTTGCCCCAGCTCTGTGCCAACCTGGACACGTGGCGCATCATGTCACCCCAGAACTACCGCCCCCAGCTGCAGGAGCACAGCCCTCAGCCCTGCAAACAGTACAACCTCTGCCACAGGCGCAGCCAGGTGAGTGGCAGGAGGGGTACGGGCAGTGGGTGGGGTCTGCCATGAAGTTAGGGCCCTGGGTTTGAGCCCTGATTCCACCTCCCCTAGCTCTGTGACTTCCGGTTACTTGCTTTTGAGCCTGTTTCTCCCTTCTGTGAAATGGGGAAGTCAAAGCCCATGCCCACAGCCTGCTGTTTGGTTTGACTCTGACAACGCCTCTGTGGGCACCTGTCAAAACCCTCCAGCACCCCGTCGAGTGCTTTGCAAACTGTAAACCTGGGGCACTTTGTGCTGAGGCTCTACCGCGGTGCAGACACTGTCTGGCGTCGGCTATGACAGGGCTGCACAAGGGCTGATAGTGCTGTGCTCAGGCCAGAGGTCAAGGGCACGAAGGGGGTGGAGGCAGAACAGGAACCAGGTGCAGGAACTTGACCCCTGCCTCCAGTCGGGGCTTCTTCACATCCCTGCAGGCCTTCTTCCCCGGGCTCCTTCTCAAACACCAACGGGGCAGCAGGAGCCGTGAGGCTTCACGTGGAGATGGGCGCTCCCACCGGGTGCTCATTGCTCCCCTCCCCCATGTGTATGGGAATCCCTACAGTCCCTCTTCTCATCCAGGACCCATTTGGGGACATGCTGAAGAATCTCATGGACCAAATCCACAACCGCCTGGAGATGCCGGAGTTGAGCCGGAACTTCGGGACGCAGACTTACGAGCAGCAGGTGGTGGAGCTGAGCCAGGACGGTGAGAGGGGTTATCGACCCGGAAGGCAAGGAGGCTGGGCCCTGCCTGGGCGGAGCCTTTGGGGGCGGGGCTTAGCCTCTCGGGGGGCGGAGTCTAGACCGGTGGAGGCCTGGAGGGGCGTGGCCGCTCAAACTCTGAGCCCCAAGCTTGCCTGCAGCGGCCGAGGCGGGGCTCCAGCAGCGCCGGGTGTACGCGCTTCACCTGCGGCGCTACAACGACGCGCTGCTCATCCATGACACGGTCCGTGCTTTGGACGCGCTGGCCTCGCTGCGGGAGTTCTACGACAGGGAGCGCGCCACCAAGACCCAGGTCCTGCATGCCGAGCGCTGGCTGCTGGCACTGTTCGATGGTGAGGCCCGTGGGAACTGGACCCGACGGGGACACAGGCGCCAACACAGGTTGGGAGGGTGCCAATGAGGGTACTCGGGCCCTCTTTTTCTAACCGAAAGTCAAGGCCGTGGATAGGACAAAAGATGTATGCCCTCATTTGTGAACGTTTGTATAGATACGAAAACGAATTCATGTTATTGACAAAGATTTTTTTTTTTAAAGCCACGGAGTTGGGGGGCTGCCCCTTGAAAGTCTGGCGTGTGTGGTACCTTTAACCTGGGCAAGCGAGGTGGTCAGAAGGGTAAGATTTAAGGCAGGAGGCCTCAGCAAGGCCGAGGGGCTGAGGGGGCAAGGATCTTACTGAAGAGACCTGAGGTTGACTTGAGTTACCCCTCCTGGATAGCAGGGGTCAGCATGAAAAGGTCAAGTGTCATCCTGGTATCTGGGTTGAAGAGAGGGTACCGGGTGAGGTATGTCCGCAAAGGATTCTGTACTGTAGGCCCCTGTGGAAGGCTGGCTGGCTGGCTGGCTGGCTGGCTGCCTGCCTGCCTGCCTGCCTGCCTGCCTGGCTGGGTGGGAAGAGGGCGTCCTTAAACGTTCTCTTGGTGCCGTCCAGGGGGAATTAGGAGCTGAGATCCTCAGGTCCCTCTCCCCTGCAGCCCAATCCCTGTGAACCACACCCTCTCCCATGCCCTGCCCACCTCCAGGCCTGAGTTCTGTGCCTCTGCTTTGGGCTTTTCTGGCAGACTACAAGAATGAGCTGGCCGACCTGGCAACATGGAGCCCAGAGAACCCCAAACTGGAGATGCTAGAACAGATCTTGCGAGAGCAGTTTGGGAGCTCTGACGGCCCCCGGGGCATCATCTTCACCCAAACCCGCCAGAGTGCTCACTCCCTCCTGCTCTGGCTTCAGCAGCAGCCAGGCCTACAGACACTGGACATCAGGGCTGACCTGCTGATCGGGGCTGGCAACAGCAAGCAGAACACCCATATGACCCAGGTGTGGACTTTGGGGGAAGGAGCCGGGGCTGGGGGGGAGCTCCTAGAGGAGAAGGGCTGGGGACAGAGTCTTCAGCACAGAGATATGGGGGACTGATTTTCCCCAGGCAGAGGGTAGAGAACTGGGGGAGAGACAGGTGGACACTGAGATCCCCAGTCCTGAAGGTTTCCCAAATCTGGGGGTCCCTGGGGACAGATAGGCAGGAGCTTGCAGCTCTATAGGGAACAAGGTAAAGGAGGTTTTCAGGACAGAGGATGAGAGGTCTGGGGTCTCTTGCCAGAAAAGAATAGGTCCTGAGAGCTCTAGAGTAAAGGGGTCGGGATACTTAGGAGTCCGTAGGGGAAACAGGGGTTAGGTGGTCACCTGGGAAGATGGACAAGGCACTGGAGGTAGCAGTGGAGTCTCAGGCCCCCTAGGGAAAGGTGCAAAGACTGATTAAACGGGAACCAGGTGAGGCTGGGCTGGCAGGAGGGCAGACCTGAACCCACCTGGCCTACCATCCACTTTCTTCTCCTCCACCCCAGAGAGACCAGCAAGAAGTGATTCGGAAGTTCCGGGTTGGCATCCTGAACCTCCTGGTGGCTACCAGCGTGGCGGAAGAGGGGCTGGACATCCCGCACTGCAACGTGGTGGTGCGCTATGGGCTCCTGACCAACGAGATCTCCATGGTCCAGGTGCGCGAGCCCTGTGCTCCCAACAGCCCTCAAAGATCCTTGTGGGACCCTGGGCCTGCTCAGGCTCCTCCCTATCTCCTTCCTCAGGCAAGGGGCCGTGCCCGGGCTGGTCAGAGCGTGTACTCGTTTGTGGCAACCCAAGGCAGTCGTGAGCTGCGGCGGGAGCTGACCAACGAGGCACTGGAAACGTTGATGGAGCGGGCTGTGGCTGCCGTGCAGATGATGGATGAGGCTGAGTACAAGGCCAAGGTCTGTGGGCAGCCTGCACGCCCTGCGTGCAGAGGGGGGCGGAGGACTCTCTGCCGGGAAGGTCTCTGCACGCACACACCCCTGCTCCCTCTTCCTCTGGGGGCTAACTTGGCCCACCTGGGAAGGTTTAAATGGAGGGAAGGGTAGAGGCCAAGGGTGGGGCTGCCTGGGAAGGCAATGGCTTTTCTCCGAATGCCTTGGGAACAGGCCTCGTCCTGAGCTTTTAATTCCTCGTCACCAAATACTTTGTGTATCAGTGAGAGCTGCCTTACACCAGGCGGGGGGTGGGGACGAACAAAGACACATGTACAAAATAAACCCAAAACGAGCTTCAGTCTGTTCCCCGGAGGCAGGGTCCCCATCATCCAGCCTCGTCCACTGTGTTCTATTATCCAGTTATTAATGATGCCCCGTGTTTGATGCAAAGCAGTTTTGCTCAGAATCCTCCAAAGAGGAGGCAGAGACTCGATGACACCATTCTCCCTGCTCCTGCCATTGTCTCTGTTCCATATTATTTTCCTCTACAGAGCTGCTTCTAAAAGCCCCAGGGAAGGTTGAGGAAAGTTTCTTCTGGGTACTAATGATCTCAGGTCTTCAGGAGCCCTCTGTTCCCTGAGCACATTGCTGGGGTCAGGCCTCTAGGAGCCCTGGCTATGTGTGTCCCCCCTCCACCTCCAGATCCGCGATCTGCAGCGGGCAGCCCTGGTCAAGCGGGCCGCCCAGGCAGCCCAGCGGGAGAACCGGCTGCAGCAGTTCCTGGCCGAGCAGGTGCAGCTTCTCTGCATCAACTGCATGGTGGCCGTGGGCCATGGGAGTGACCTGCGGAAGGTGGAGGGTGCCCACCACGTCAACGTGAACCCCAACTTCTCGTGAGACCAGTGGGAGGGGCTGGCGGGGCGGGAGGGAGGGCACAGGCGGGATGGGGGACCAAGAACCCCTCTCATCCAGAGTTCTGAGCGTTTGCAAGCTTAAACGGCATTTTGACAGGCACGGAGTCTGCAGACAGGATTTTTCCGCCACCCTATTTTGCGGGTGAGATAGCAGAGGCTCAGGTGAAATGACTGGTCCAGAATCCCACAGCCACTATGTGGTTGAGCAAGAGCTAGAATTTAGGACACCAAATGCTGAGGGGCCACAAACTGCACCCCCCCCCCCAATCCTACCTACTCTGAAGACAGAAAGGCTGGTTGTCCCTGAGCCATTCTCTCATCCTCCGTCCCCTAGAGGGGAACCTTCTGCCCCCGCCCCCCACTCATCCATCCATTCATTAAGGACTACTTAGGATTAGGAACCCACTGTGCACCAGGCCACTGGGCCAAGTGTCTCCACACAGGTTCTCTCATTTAAGGAGGTAGCCCTTCAACCAGGCCTTGCAGGATAGATTGGGCTGGAAGGTGGGATGCGTGCAGGCAGGGATGATGTGATAGGGCTGATTCTGGTTAGTCTGAGTGGGAAAGAGCGTGAAGGAGGAGACTTAAGAAGAGAGACCAGCCTGTGGAGAGCATTGAAGGCCAGGCCTGAAAGTCTAGCCTTTGTCTGGGAGGCAGTGAGGAGTCTTGGATGAATTTTGAGCAAGGGAATGTCAAGGTCAGATTTACATTTTTAGAAGATCGCCTTGGCAGTTGGTGGAAGGATGGCGTGGGTTGGGAGTGAGGATGGGATGGGATGGGATGGGATGGGAGGGTGGGGCAGGGAGATCTGTCAGGGGATGGTTGGAATCATCTGGGTGGGTAGTCCTGAGGCCTGAACTTGGGTGGAAGGCATGCCACGAGGCAGCATACACAGGGCTTATCGAAGGTTGGGTCTCCTGGCTCTGGGAGGTCTCTATGCCTCTTGGCAGGCAGAAAAGCCCAAGATCCAAAGTGGGGGCCCAGCAAGCAGGAGGGCACAAGATCAGGGCCTAAGGAGAGGCAGGGTCATGGGCATAGTGGCCACTCCCATTCCCATCCAGGATCTACTACAATGTTTCCCGGGGCCCTGTGGTCATTGACCGAACCTTCAAGGACTGGAAGCCTGGGGGTGCCATTCACTGCAGGAACTGTGGGGAGGTAAGTGTTGGGGCCGTGGCCCCTAACTCCAGTCTTCAGAAGTCCCCAGTCCAAGAGATGAGGCCCAGCCTCTGCCATTAGGACACCTCACAGGGATGGGGGTGACAGCTCTACCCCAGGAGCCTAGTCTGAGGAGAGAGGTCTAACCACAGTGTGACTGGGGAGACAGCTCTGAGGTGGGAGACAGTTCCTGCATTCATGGATGCATGAGTCTCTCCTCCCCCAACCTGAGGAGAGAGGCCCAGTCTGAGGACGGTGACCCAAACCCAGCCATCTCTGTTCCCACCCTCAGCCCTGGGGTCTGCAGATGATCTACAAGTCAGTGAAGCTGCCAGCACTCAAAGTTTGCAAGATGCTTCTGGAGACGCCCCGAGGGAGAGTCCAGGCCAAGAAGTGGTCCCGCGTGCCCTTCCTCGTGCCTGACTTCGACTACCTACAGCACTGTACCCAGAACCTGGCCGACCTCTCCCTGGACTGAGCACCTTGTCCCTGCAGTGCCGCACTCCGGCTGCAGGGGGCGGAAGAATCCGCGGCTGCCGCCATCTTCCCCGGGGCAAAGCCTGGGCCCAGGCGCCTCCTGCCTGAGTCACCAGCTCGGGGCGTCATGCTGACCAGCCACAGACGAACCCTACCCGGGCACCCAGGCTGGCTCAGACTCCCACACCAAGCAAGCAGCTGGAGAGCCAGTGCTCAATCGCAGACTCCCTGCACACCCACAGACGCTCCAGTGCATAGATGAGTGGGGGTTGGGGGGATTGGGAGGGAAACTGAGGCAGGAGGCCAGCCACACTAAACTAGCAATCACCACAACTTCCCTTGACCCCCTGACATTCCCTCCCTGCCAAGGCCACTTCTATTTTTTGAGCACCCCCCCCCATAAACTGAAAATAAAGAAGTAGAAAATTGGTGTTGAAAAGTTATGGTATTTTAAAAATAGATTTGAGGTAGCATTGACATAAAATAAACTCCATAATCACAGAGTGCAAGCTGATAAATCTTAACCTGTCTTCCACAATCAAGACAGAGGAACATAGCTATTGCCCTCAAAAGTGTCCTTGTTCCCATATTATTCCCTCCCTCCTCCCCTTCCTCCTCCCCTGATCTGATATTTTTAATGTTAAAAGTTGTGGGGTTTGTTTTTTATTTCTGAGAGAGAGAGACAGCGTGAGCAGGGGAGGGTCAGAGAGAGAGGGAGGCAGAATCTGAAGTATGCTCCAGGCTCTGAGTATCGGGCAGCACAGAGCCCCACATGGAGCTCGAACCCATGAACCCGTGAGATCATGACCTGAGCTGACGGATGCTTAACCAACTGAGCCACCCAGGCGCCCCGTTGTGTTTTTTTAACCACCCCTCTTTGTGGCTCTCAGGTCACTTTATTTGGAGAGAGCACCCCAAGCCTCAATTTGAGAGCCATCCAGAATGTGAGGCCCCAGAGCCCCCTCCACCTCATGAGAGGCTCCACCACCAGAGTGCCCTCTGCATCTTCTCCTGACCCTCCCCCCTCCCAGGGTCACCTCCCTGGGCTGGGCTGAGGTGAGAGGCTGAGAATCCAGGATTTGAGGGGTGGGGCTCAGGTAGGAATGGGAGTGGGGGAAGTCGTAAAGGCCTACATTTTCTGTTCTCATTTTAACAAGAAAGCAAGAAGAGAAAGCAAGGCAAGATCTAGGTTGATTCTTCAGGGAAAGGGCTATTTCTGTAGTAAGAGGCCCAGCAGGCAGGAGTCACCTTCAAGAGGAAGGGAGGAGGCCAGAGCAGAGATTTGAAAGCAGTATGGCAGTCCTTCCTTCCATCTACCCTCCTTCCCTCCTGCTACATCCTGGGTCCCGCCTAAGGGTAGGTGGAAAATAAAGCACTTTCTTTTTCCCCAGCACCTCCTTTTGGATCTGTCTCTTGTCTGATTGAGGCTTATATTCCAGTTCCAGTCTTTTTGGCTTCCATTGCCCCAGAAGGCACCCCTTTCCCCGGGCCTCTCTTCCTCCTCATCTCCGGCCTCCCTCGGCCTCGGTTCCAGGAGTCACCCGTCTCCCTGCTGTCATATCTCCGCCTCCTGGGGCCCGTCTTCTGCCCATCCAGTCCCCACTTCACCTTCAGTTGTTATCTTCCCCTGCCAGCGACGTGCCTTTTACAGGTCAATAAAATTAGCGACTGGGGGCAGAGGGAGGGGGGCAGGGGCCCAGGGGTGCTAAGCTCAATGGCCTTGAATGTAGCTGGACGCACGGAGTCTGGACGCCGGTCATTCCAGGGCTAAACAGTAACAGCTGAGGGGCCTGAGCTGGCGTTGGGGGCGGGGGGTGGTGGTGCAGGGAGTGATGGATTGAGGATAATGATGACCTGGGCACCTAATGGTCCTCTCCGTGGCCTGAACCCCTACACAGCTGACCCCTGGTTGGGGGACCCTGACTTCAGAGAAGGTGTCCTATCTCACCCACCTTGCCAGGCTGCGAGGGCTTTCTTGAGCTAGGATGGAAGGCAGAACTAAGGCAAGGAGGGGTTCCTCGGCTTTCTTATTCTGGGGAAGGGTCTTCATATAGAGTCACTGCCCCCAGGCCTTGTGGGCTACGTTGCCCGAAGCAGGGGATCCTACCTTCTCAGCCTCCAATAAGCGAGCTCCAGACCCTCCCTAGTGGCCCAGAAGCTCTCCTCGCTTTCTGCCCACCTGAATGAACCCGCCCACCGTTCCCGCCCGCGACTCCGGGAGGGGCTCCACAGCGGCTCCCTCTCCCCGGCCCCGCCCCCCGAGCCGGGCCCCGCCCCCTCCCCCGGCCAGCCTCGAGCGGCTGCGCTCCGGAGCGCAGCGAGAGCAGGTGGCCGCGGCGGGTTCCGTCTCTGCCCCGCAGGTAAGTCAGCGACGCGGGCTGGTCCACGCTGAGGACCTTGAGGGCAGCGCGGGAGGACAAGACAGCCCCCTCCACCCGTCCTGTGCCCTCGTCTCAAAACGGGGACCCCGCGGGACGGTGAGGACAGCCCTTTGGTTCTGCGCGCACCGAGGCTGGGCATCTAGCTGGTGGGACTCAAAACTCTGGCGAAGTTTAGAGGCTCCTGGCTGGCTTTCCCTGATGCCGGGGTGGGCTCGGAGGGCTGGGAAGAGACAGAGTCGAGCATTAGGCACGCAGCTTACCGAAGGAGAGCAGGTTGGGGATGGTGACGCAGGGCTCCAGGTAAGGACCGTCTCGCTGCCTCGGAGTGCCCCATGCCTCCTCCAAGTGCAGCATCCTATTCTCACCCTTAGGGAGTGTTGGGGGGCTCAAACAGCTTCTGTTCTGTGGGTAAATGAGATAAGAGCACATAGCTGAGCTGGGACCTGGGTTTTCCTGAAAGCCCAGGGCGCACCCATATTATTTGTTACACCTGGGTACAGATCCGCGTGAGTGAGAGGGATGAGGGAGCAGGGGATCATCCAAAAGGTCTGGGGGAACCCAGAGAGCCCAGAGGACTGAGTAGACCTTTTCTGTGTTCATGTCCCAGAGCCAGTTGGAGAAGGTGATCACAGAAGGGAGCCTTACTGCAGACATGGGGTGCATTTGTACCTTCCGTGTTGGGATTTGGGTTGTGGGGAAGGGGTCCTGCCTCCTAGCAGTCAAGGAAGGCTTCCTGGAAGAGGAGGTCCTGGACTGACAGCTCAGATGTCATGCTCAGAGCTCTGAGCCACAAGGGGGGGGGGGTCAGACTCTGGGCCTTGGTGCTGGGCTGGGGTACAGTAGAGGATCCCAGACTGTAGAAAAAAGAGAGGTCAGGATGCAGCCCTCTGGATCCAGCCAGGACCCCACAGACCTTCTAGAGATCATCACAAGCCCACGGACGGAGATCCAACTCAGGTGGGAGGGCTTCCTGTGTATGCCTGGTCTCCCCATTCCACTGTCTCCTCCCATCACACAAACTGCCCTTGTCGGGAAGTTCTTTCTCATATCTGACCTTCATCCCTTCTTCTGTGCCTGCTTCTTACTTCTGGAAGGCAGTGTGCTATATTGGAAAGAGTGGGGTCGTTGGAGTCAGTTAGACTTGAGTTCTGTCACCTGTACCTACTGTGTGACCCTGGGCAAGCTACTTAACCTCGTTGAGCTTGCTTCCCCACCTGTAAAATGGGGATAATAATAGAACCCGCCTCATAGGGTGGCTGCAAGGATTAAGTGAGAACACGCACACAGAGCGCTTAGCATAGTGCCTGGCACCTGTGGGAAGAGCTCAACAATTTAAGTGTCCCCTCCTGTGTAGGACAGCAAAGCCGATCTGCAGGGGGCGGGAGTGGGGGTTGGAAGGTTTTTTTTTAAACTTGGCCAGAGAGAGCAGTGCCCTTCACCACCCCCAGCCCTCTAGCCCCTGCCCTCTGCTGGTCCCTGGATCCCTGCTGGACCCGCCTGGACTGCTCAGGGTCCCTCCCCTCCTTCTCTTTTAGTTGCCCTGCTTTTTTGTCTCCAGAGTGAAGAGAGGGACCCCAACAGGGCAGGGACCGGTGGCAGCAGGAGCCCACTTGGGGCTAAGCCTCCAGGGAACAGACTGGCTTAGAGAACCAACTGAAAAAAAAAAAATTGCCCCATTTGTCATCGCCTCCCTGCCCTCCCCACCTCCAGAAATCCACAAGTTGGGATCAAGCTTCACTAAATTTTTCCAGGAAGATAAATAATACAAGTGACTGAAAGTCCTGTTTGGGGATCGTCCAAGCTGCCCTCCAGTGAAAAGGCAGCTCCAGTCCCTGGCCCGCGCTCTGGAAGTTGCTGGGGAAGGCTGGGTCTAGTAAGCAGCCTTAAACCTGGGCAGGGGAGGGAGGGCCCGTGCCCTTACCCGGTGCTTTCAAGGGCTCTGCTCTCATCCTCCTCTGGCCGTCGCTCTCCCTGTGGGGTGAGGATTCAGGAAGACATTCTCTTCAAGATCACCTTCCCCCCGCCCCGTACCTGTGACTCCGGAAGTCCCCGCCCAGATGGTCACTAGTTTGCTCCCAGCCCCTGCGAGCCTGCGCCCTGGGCCTGTTCTCAATGTAGGTCATGCCACTAGCGTGTGTACCCCTACCCCTGAGGGGCGACTGCAGACAGCTAAGGGGCAGCTGTTTGCAAGGCGTGAGGGTGGAGCCAGGATGTGAGGCTAGGTGTCCACACCCGCGCCTCTGGGCCTCTTGCGGTGCAGAAAGGAGCTCTCCCTCCATAGCTTCATTCTCCTGTAAAAGTCCCCAGAGTCAGAGAAATCTACTTTGGAACCTGGTCTTCCAGTTGGTTACGGAGTCTACTTGTCAAGATGGGAGGTTAGAACCTATTTTAATTCACAGTGTGTTGGCTTGGTTTCTAACTTTTAAATATTTAGACGCGAATATGTGGGCCCCCACTGTTCCCTTGACCCGGGCTCTACAGGCGTTCAGGGTAAGCCTGGCAGCACCCGTGACTGAACCTGGTATTTGGTGAATTTCCTCCCTGCTCGAGTTGTCCCCCAGTCAAGTGCCCCCCCCCCCACTGTAAAACTGGGCATAGGACACACCCACCTGGACCAGGAAGGAGCTTCAAGGTGACATGAAGACCGTCAGCTGTCACTAACAAGCAGTCCCCACTTGGGCCTGCTGACCTCATTCTCCATCCCCAAATTGGGACAGTGTTTTTCAAGTGTCCTGTGATGCTTAAGAGGGAATGGATGAGAGGGGGACAGTTGCCTTTCTCCTGAGTCTGGGCAAGGTGTGGGCCCTCTCTGGGCCCCAGGAGGTCAGTGGAGCTGCAGCAGCAGGGGAGATGGAGGTGAGAGCAGGGGGTAGGGCAGGGCTGGACCCCCATCACCCTTCCAGCTGCCCTGCTCAGAAGGAGATGCGCCCGGAGCCAGGAAGGGGCCGTGGGTCTGTAATGTGGGTCCTCCTGTAAGTTTAGATCTTGGGCCTCGGGTGGAGAAGAGTGTGGGAGCCAGCTGGCCAGGCAGTGGGAGTCATCCCTGGCGGGAACGAATGGCACACTGGTCTCGGCTACAGTTGAGTGCCCGGTGGCACCTGAACACACCGTCTGTTCAGGGGAGAGAGACACACAGCCTTTGTGTGGCCATCTCTGACACTCATCCGTGGAGACTGGGCTGTTTGAGGATCAAACCTGCCACGGCCTCATTGGCACTGGACGCAGGCTCACGCTCAGATGCCCTCGCACAGCCAGGCCCACATGCCCATTTTGCCAGCTCGCAGACGGTGCTTGTGCGGTTATACACTAAACATGGCTCCGAGTGCAGTCTTGGGGATGGATCCCTGCAGGCCCGCCCTGACATGTGTGCCTGGGCCACGCGCGTGCCTTTGCCACAGCCCCAGTGTCACCCTCCCCTATCAGTGACTTTTCATTCACCTTGGGTGACCCACCAGCTCCAGCGGCCAAGGGTTGGCTTACTTGAGGGTGGCTGGGGGCCAGATGCCTGTGGCGTTTCAGTGCTGGGGACAGAAGACGGCAGCAGTGCTCTCCTGGGACTCCCCACAAACCCCGCCGGACCTGACATTCGGCACCTCTGGTCCCCTGAATCTGTCAAGGGGGTCCCCAGGTCTCAGTCCATCTGCCTCTGTGTAGCTCTGTGAGCCTCTTTCTGCTTCCCAGCTTGTAAGTGCGTCTGTCCCTGTGTCCCCTGCATGCTCTCTGCTCGATCCTTCCCCTGCACCTATGCCTGTCATGTCCATCTGTCTTTCCTCCCTCCCTGTCTCCGGATCCATCTCTCTTTCTGTGTGTCTTTCTCTCTCTTTTTCCCTGTATGAGCATCTCTGCCTGTCTCTAAGTCTTTTTTTCTCTGTGTATCTTTGCCCTTCTCTCTCTGTCACACACACACACACACACACACACACACACACACACACCCTCACCCTCTCATTTCTGTGTCTCCAATTGTGAGATGTCTTTCACGTTCATCTTTCTGTCTTTGCCTCTCTCTGTCTCTGCCTCTGAGTCCGGGTGTGTGCCTCTCCACTCTCTGTCTTACTCTCGTGAGGCGTCCCAGAGAAACAGGACAGCCAAGTGTCTCTGAGTGTGTAGAAGAAGGTGACAAAGCATGGCGGGGGGGGTAAGGTGGGGGGGTGGGCATGGGCTCCTATGGCTTCTTGGCCGCTCCTCTGCGAGGCAAGGAGGGGAAAAGGAATTTCAGGTTCTGGGAAGGACGGACATTAGCCCACCTCCCCCACGTCTTCTGTCAACAGCTTCAGAACTTGGGGGCTTTGGCTCCAGACTTCTTTAGCCACCAGGTCCAGGTTCACTGACTAGGAACAGGGCTGGGACTTCAGGGTGGCGGAGCAGAGAGCCCCTTGTCTGTCTGGTTGATCTGACTGACCTTGAGCCGAAGGAAGGGTGTTGGGGCTTGGAGTCCCCCCTCAGCAGGGGCGCTGACCAGAGTGGCACTGACTCGGTGCCTTTCTTTTCCTCGAAGCAGCCAAGCTCCACGCACCCACCCCAGGCCCCAGCTTCCTGCTCCAAACCACCAGCGTGCTCCCCACCCTGTTCCAAACATTTCCGCCAACTGCCCAGGGCGAGGGGCCTGCTCAAACAGCCTCCCTGCTCTGTCCTCGGGCATCCCCACCTCAGCGGGCCTCTCCTCGCTGCTGGCCTGGCCTGCACAGGAGCGGCTGTGTTGGCTGTTTGTTTATTTGACTAAGGTTTCCTTGGGTGGAGTGAGGACCGAATCCACAGATAGATGCCCAGGCGAGAGGCCGGACCGGGCCTGACATGTCCACTACCTCACTGCCCTCCCCAGGGTCCTACTTTGCCTCTTCTCTAGCCTCAGGCCCCAGATTTTTCTAGCCTCCTGATCTGGCCAGTGATTCCTCCATCTGATGCTGGCTACCCCCTCTCACTGGACGGGCAGGTTGGGGAGGTATGAGCCATACCGCTCACCATCCCTATCCCTCACCAAGGGGAAGGGTATTAGGAACTTGAACCCTTGGGCTTTCTGGGGGATTCCCAGTGAGGAGCGCGTGGGTGCGGTCTCCAGAGAGTAGGAGAAGCCTGCCCACCTGCTTATCCGCTCTCATGGCTGAGGCTGGAGGCAGCGCCAGTGTGAGTCTCCAACAGAGAAATGATGCTCTAATGGGCTCAGGGCCTTCCAGGATCCATCCCCAAATGACCCGCTGCCCCCTGCTGGCAAGCTCCCTAAAGGCTTCCCCAGGGCTTCTGTTCAGTGCTGGATCCCCTGGGCAAGGAATGGAGGGCCTGGCATATATTAGGTGTTCACCAAATGTTTAGTGAGTTTATTGAGCCCCAGCTCTCTGCAGGGCACAAAGGGACGCATTCTCCTTACATTATCTCTTAATTGTCCCAACAATCGCATGAGGTAGATACCGTTGGGCCCATTTTACAATGCCCTGGGGCGCTAAGGTCCGCTCCTGGATTGTGGTACCAGACTGTCTACACAACTGTATCATCCTCTGAGCACCAGGAGAAGTCATGAAATCCCCACTGAGGCAGAGTCTGCACTCGAACCCAGGACTCCTTGCCCTTCAGCCTGTGCCAGAGCTGCCCGTGGGGCAAAAAGAACCCCCTTCTCCCTGCACTTGAGCCTCCCCCACATCTCCTTGGTCTTCACTGGCCTGCAGTGGAGGCCCCTGGTCCCCACCCGTGTCTCCTCTCCGGCTGGGAGGGGACCATAGGGGCAGGTAACATTCTTGTGACCTCGTTCCGAGATCGGCTGCCCTAGTTAGCAGCTTCCTGAGGGGAGAGGGACATGAGAAGCTTTTAGACATGGTTTCAGCCATCTGGGTGCTAATTGGGAACGCGACTGTTCCTGGTTGAGGCTGGGACAGCTATTCCGGGGCTTCAGGATGAGGTGTGGAGGTGGGAAGGCCATAGGGGAGATCAGGAAGGCCAGAGGGGAGATCAGGAAGTTTCCCCAAATAGCCCGGCCCACGGCCAAAAGTGGGAGCGGGGTTGGGGAGGGGGGCAGCTGGCCAGTTGGCACAGGGACATGGGCCTTGGGAAGCTGGACAAGGGGCAGGAATGAAGCAGGTCTGGTATTGTCTTCTTCTCTCTCCTGCTAACAGGCTCCTCTGGAATTTGGTGTCACGAGTAAGGGGGACGGGGGTGGGAACAGAGGTGGAATGGAAGGGTATGCCTCTGCACTGACCTTTTCCCTTCCAGGAGCCCTTGTAAGCTCCAACCCATTCCCTTGCCCCTCACCCTAGTGATACTGTTTTATCCGTTCATTCAACAAATATTTATTGAGCACCTACTATGTGTTACACGTTTGCCCTGGGGATTCAAGGGGGGAATAAGACAGGGCGAAGAGTGAGTGCAAGGAGGCAGGAAGGAAGGCAGCTCTCGGAGGTGGAATTTCAGCATCAGCCACAAGTAGAGGAGGTAGGATCTGGGAGGAAAAGAGCGTTCCAGCCAGAAAGAATAGGTTTTGAGAACGCTCTGCTCGAAGGGGGACTTTGCTATGCTCTGGGGAGAGAAAGAGCCCAGTGTGGTTGGAGTTCTCATGAGCAGGGCAGGGAATGGTAAGAAAACATCAGAGGGGCACAGGATCCTTTGACCTGGACATTTAGCCCCCCAGGATGTTTTGAACGCAAACATTTTAAACCAAAACACACTGGCACTGAAGACTTTTTTAGCAAGTGGTTTCCAGTTTGAACTCTTTTCATCCAATTTAATTCCTTGATCAGATTTTTCAATTTTTCCTCTATGGTACAGTTAAACACATTTCCATTTTTTTTTTGCGTTCAATTTTAATTTTACTGGAATTATTTTCATTGGCATCAATTCTGTATACATTTTGCTGCCGAGATTTGACCCATCAATCAATTTGGCTTCAATCAAAGGCCCCTGACCCTAGTCTCAGCCATTGTGTGACTGGGTAAACGCATCCCATTTTGGCGGATTGAAATTTTAAACAAGATTTGTGGTCAAGACTGGATTCTTCTGTCCCTTTTAGTCAATAAGGAGTGTTTTTGTATCTGATTCAAGCCATCATCAGTGATAGCTCTACCGGTAATATTCTTAGGCAGAGGCTTTTATTTATATCTCCAGTAATCTGTGGGAGGAAGGCAGTGGAAGGGCCCGTCAGAAGAGGAGAAGGGTTTGGGGGAGGTGGGCAGAGGCCAGACCTTCCAGGCTGGGATAGGGATTCTCTGAAGGTGAGGGAGAAGCCTTTGGAGATTTGGGGCAGGAGAGGGATGTGATCAGATTTGCCTTTTTGAAAGGTTGCTTCTGGGGAGTGGAGAACAAACTGGAAAAGTGGAGAGATGGAGAAGTGGAGTCAGGGAGGCCCATGAGGAGGCTGTCATGCCAGTCGAGGTGGTAAAGGGAAGCAAACAGACTGAAGAAAGATTTAGGGAGCTAGAAAGGGTAACCAGAGTAGCCTCCGTGTCATTCCCCACCCCCTCAGCTCCTGCCTGCCCCTTCCTCTGGGGCCCCAGACACGTTAGAGTCCAGCCACTTGGAATTTGCACAGGGTGGAGACCAAGAACGGGGGTGTTTTCCTTGGGGCTGCCTCCCAGTCTGTCTCCTGGCTGAATGCAGCTGAGGGAGGGTCAGGGATGCCCTGCTGAGGTTGGGATGGGGGGATTGGAGGGGTGGGGGGTGACCCTTGGGTCCACCCAGCCAGAGCACGTGGCTGGAATGGCCAGGCGACCACAGACCTGGCAGTGAAACAGACCAAGACACAGGGCGCTTGTCTGGCTGTTGCTCTGAGCTCAGGGTGTGACCCTGGGCAGGGGTACAAAGGGGCCTCTGTCGGTGCAGGGCACAGAGCCCACCTGGCCCAGGGCAGGCGCCTGAGGAGTGAGGAAGGTGGGCCCAGGGGAGAGACAAGGCTCGAAGTGCCACAGTCCCGAGGCTTGGGTGTCCTCTGACGCCGTCCCTTCCTCTCCTGATCCTCAGTCTCCTCACCTGTAAAATGGAATCTTAACCCCTGCCTCCCATACCTGGTGCCTTGTCAGGCCCCACTTTGTTGACGGACTAAAGCATATATAGAGAATCATGGATTTTTAAACATTATTTAACAAACAGCGATTACCGTGTGCCCGTTTGCTGAACACTTTATGACTATTGGATCATTTAATCCCATAATGACCCTCTAAGAGAGGTACTATTCATCCTTATTTTGCAGATGGGGAAACTAAGGCACAGAGGTGGCCAGAGTCACACAGGAAGTGGCAGAGGTGGGATTTAACCCAGGCATTCTGGCTACACTATGTTGCTTGCCAAAAAGAAGGGGTGGGGATCGTGCCAGGCACCTGGAGTGGGGGGACCCTGATTCTTCTGTAGGGATCAGGGTATATTCTGGCACACCTTTGCCTTGGGGAACACAACTGTGTGATGTCTCCCATCTCAGGGCCTGGCCCGTAGGGCAGGGATAAGGGTGAAATAGGAGAGTGAGAAGTCAGACTCCTGACTCCTCACAGCAGAGGCTGGGGTAGATTTGGTATTCCTTCACCTGGGACGAGGCATCCCCTGCGGGATGCCAGGCTCAGGGCCACGTGGTTGGAGGAGGCAGCCCTACCCCAAGAGCCAGGGTCTAGCTGGGCATGATGCGTGGACAGAATGGCATAGGGGCTTGGGAGCAACGGGCTGAGGGTAGTGGGGAAACAGATCCCAAGCCCACAGTGGTGGGAACCTTCGGGCTTCACGATAAGCCCAGGAACATGCCCGGGATTTGCCTGGATGAGAAAGGAGGCACTTCTCAGGTGGCGGGCAGAGATGGGTCTGTGGGAACCAAAGCGGCAGGTGGTCCTGTGTGGGCGTGGCCAGGGTCAGTAGTGGCGGCGGCGCTCAGGGCCAAGCTCTGACCTGAGACCTACTCTCCTAGCCACATCACTAGACCTGGCTGCTCTCAGAGTTACCTGGGTGCATGTTAGAAAGGCAGATGCTGGGCCTTAGCCCGGCTCCTAAATCCGAACCCCAAAGGTTGCAACCCAGCCCGTGATGCGGGACAAGCTCCCCAGGAGATACTCACGTGGACGGCACTTGGGGAAAGTTCAGGGCAAGGTTCTCACTTTGGGCTGTACATCAGGATCACCTGGGCAGGATTTAGAATCCTGTTGCCCCAGCACCACCCCAGCCCCAGCTGCTCAGAATCCCTGGGGAGGGGCCCAGCCAGCGGAAGTTTTAGAAGCCGCCCAGCTGATTGCAGTGAGCAGCGACATTCGAGGACCCTCAGGCAGGCCTGTCCCTCAAGTCAGCCAGGTCTAGGCTGAACTGTCCCTTCCTAAGAGAGGCTTTTCCTGGCCACTCATCTCTCTGACCTTGTGTGGTTAGCTCCTTAGTGGCTGTGACCATTGCCCCCCGCTGGCAAGCTCCCTGAAGGCTTCCCCAGGGCTTCTGTTCAGTGCTGGATCCCCTGGGCAAGGAATGGAGGGCCTGGCATATAGCAGGTGTCCACCAAATGTTTAGTGAGTTTATTGAGCCCCAGCTCTCTGCAGGGCACAAAGGGACGCATTCTCCTTACATTATCTCTTTTTTTTTTTTTTTTTA